>NW_023665464.1:50000-51441 GCF_014743375.2 Drosophila subpulchrella | reverse complement strand
GTGTAGCAAATAATATGAAGATGATATATCCATATAATGGATATACACTAGTATTCTCTTATTATAATAGAGAATACCATATAAATGGTTGGCAAAGACAATTGAAAATACCCGAATTGAAGTTGACGGGTTCAAAAACTATTATAGGGTGATGTAGCAAATAAAATAATGAAGATATATCCATATAATGGAATTATATGTGTATTCTCTTATTATATGAGAGAGTACCAAACGGTTGATTGGCAAAGACAATTGAAAATACCCGAATTAAAGATATTGGGTCCAAAAACTACTATAGGATGGTCAATGGGCCGGCCATCTACTATTGACGTGACAAAATACTGTCTGTCGGTAGAGAAGATATTAATCCGTCAAATTTGTTTCTTTATTCATTTATGAATATGAGACTTGGCTCCACGGTTAATATTTTAAGCCCAAAGATAATAATGTTGAAACAAAGGCCAAGGTTTCTATTATACATAGAATAACAAATTGTTTCCGAACTTTATCGTTAATCCAAATAAATAATTACAATTGAGGCAGGCTAATAATGATATATATTTTGTATTGATAATCTTGATATATATGTATATTGGTCTGCCATTATCACATACTGAGTTATGTGATAATTCCCTGCGGGGATAAATTAAAAGAGGTGTCCCTATATTAAAAGAAAATAATATATATATATTATTTTTTCTAACGTACATATCATATATGCGCTCGGTTTTATATTATATATTACCAAAGAGTCTTATATGAATATATACAGATAAATTTTAAATTTATCATCAAAATACAAATGATTTAATTCAATATTTTATATTGGTTAAACAAAAATTGTACATGTGTGGATACAATAATGACGTATGTCGAACAAAAAAGATATTTTAGAATGAAATATGCAAATATAAAGAAAATTATTACGTATTACGAAAAAAAATATTGTGTTTTTAACATCAATAATTAAAAAACTTGTTATTATTAGTGGCGGAACAAGTATATATTGTGAAAACAACAAACGTATACGAATGCTATATAAAAATGGCCGTATTCGATAGAAAACAATCTATAAAATTTATATTGCTAATTTCTATTCAAAAATATGAATGAAATATGAATAAAAACATTATTCTGGTTGATCCTGCCAGTAGTTATATGCTTGTCTCAAAGATTAAGCCATGCATGTCTAAGTACACACGAATTAAAAGTGAAACCGCAAAAGGCTCATTATATCAGTTATGGTTCCTTAGATCGTTAACAGTTACTTGGATAACTGTGGTAATTCTAGAGCTAATACATGCAATTAAAACATGAACCTTATGGGACATGTGCTTTTATTAGGCTAAAACCAAGCGATCGCAAGATCGTTATATTGGTTGAACTCTAGATAACATGCAGATCGTATGGTCTTGTACCGACGACAGATCTTTCAAATGTC
>NW_023665464.1:0-47500 GCF_014743375.2 Drosophila subpulchrella | reverse complement strand
GGACTACATATGGTTGAGGGTTGTAAGACTATGCTAATTAAGTTGTTTATATAAATTTTATAATGAAATTTTATAAGCATATGGTATATTATTGGATAATAATAATTTAATTATTATATTATTCATAATATTAACAAATATATGAAAAAACATTATCTCACATTAGTAAATAATTTGAATGTGAAAAACGAAGAGAAATATTTTCTTTTTCAATCAAATAATACTGAGAAATGTCTAGCATAAAAAATTTATCTAGAATTGTCTCTTATTAAAGATTAGTAAATAGAAAGCCGTTGACAATATTATTATTCTTCGTTGATTCGTTAGACCAAACAAATGCCATACAAATATATAAAATATATAACGAATTTAATAAAATGTTTTATCATTATATATAAAGAATTAATTGCAAAAAAAGTTATACACAACCTCAACTCATATGGGACTACCCCCTGAATTTAAGCATATTAATTAGGGGAGGAAAAGAAACTAACCAGGATTTTCTTAGTAGCGGCGAGCGAAAAGAAATCAGTTCAGCACTAAGTCACTTTGTCTATATGGCAAATGTGAGATGCAGTGTATGGAGCGTCAATATTCTAGTATGAGAAATTAACGATTTAAGTCCTTCTTAAATGAGGCCATTTACCCATAGAGGGTGCCAGGCCCGTATAACGTTAATGATTACTAGATGATGTTTCCAAAGAGTCGTGTTGCTTGATAGTGCAGCACTAAGTGGGTGGTAAACTCCATCTAAAACTAAATATAACCATGAGACCGATAGTAAACAAGTACCGTGAGGGAAAGTTGAAAAGAACTCTGAATAGAGAGTTAAACAGTACGTGAAACTGCTTAGAGGTTAAGCCCGATGAACCTGAATATCCGTTATGGAAAATTCATCATTAAAATTGTAATATTTAAACAATATTATGATAATAGTGTGCATTTTTTCCATATAAGGACATTGTAATCTATTAGCATACAAAATTTATCATAAAATATAACTTATAGTTTATTCAAATTAATTTGCTTGCATTTTAACACAGAATAAATGTTATTAATTTGATAAAGTGCTGATAGATTTATATGAATACAGTGCGTTAATTTTTCGGAATTATATAATGGCATAATTATCATTGATTTTTGTGTTTATTATATGCACTTGTATGATTAACAATGCGAAAGATTCAGGATACCTTCGGGACCCGTCTTGAAACACGGACCAAGGAGTCTAACATATGTGCAAGTTATTGGGATATAAACCTAATAGCGTAATTAACTTGACTAATAATGGGATTAGTTTTTTAACTATTTATAGCTAATTAACACAATCCCGGGGCGTTCTATATAGTTATGTATAATGATATTTATATTATTTATGCCTCTAACTGGAACGTACCTTGAGCATATATGCTGTGACCCGAAAGATGGTGAACTATACTTGATCAGGTTGAAGTCAGGGGAAACCCTGATGGAAGACCGAAACAGTTCTGACGTGCAAATCGATTGTCAGAATTGAGTATAGGGGCGAAAGACCAATCGAACCATCTAGTAGCTGGTTCCTTCCGAAGTTTCCCTCAGGATAGCTGGTGCATTTTAATGTTATATAAAATAATCTTATCTGGTAAAGCGAATGATTAGAGGCCTTAGGGTCGAAACGATCTTAACCTATTCTCAAACTTTAAATGGGTAAGAACCTTAACTTTCTTGATATGAAGTTCAAGGTTATGATATAATGTGCCCAGTGGGCCACTTTTGGTAAGCAGAACTGGCGCTGTGGGATGAACCAAACGTAATGTTACGGTGCCCAAATTAACAACTCATGCAGATACCATGAAAGGCGTTGGTTGCTTAAAACAGCAGGACGGTGATCATGGAAGTCGAAATCCGCTAAGGAGTGTGTAACAACTCACCTGCCGAAGCAACTAGCCCTTAAAATGGATGGCGCTTAAGTTGTATACCTATACATTACCGCTAAAGTAGATGATTTATATTACTTGTGATATAAATTTTGAAACTTTAGTGAGTAGGAAGGTACAATGGTATGCGTAGAAGTGTTTGGCGTAAGCCTGCATGGAGCTGCCATTGGTACAGATCTTGGTGGTAGTAGCAAATAATCGAATGAGACCTTGGAGGACTGAAGTGGAGAAGGGTTTCGTGTGAACAGTGGTTGATCACGAGTTAGTCGGTCCTAAGTTCAAGGCGAAAGCCGAAAATTTTCAAGTAAAACACAAATGCCATACAAATATAATTATATTATATAAATCAAGCTAATTAATATACTTGAATAATTTTGAACGAAAGGGAATACGGTTCCAATTCCGTAACCTGTTGAGTATCCGTTTGTTATTAAATATGGGCCTCGTGCTCATCCTGGCAACAGGAACGACCATAAAGAAGCCGTCGAGAGATATCGGAAGAGTTTTCTTTTCTGTTTTATAGCCGTACTACCATGGAAGTCTTTCGCAGAGAGATATGGTAGATGGGCTAGAAGAGCATGACATATACTGTTGTGTCGATATTTTCTCCTCGGACCTTGAAAATTTATGGTGGGGACACGCAAACTTCTCAACAGGCCGTACCAATATCCGCAGCTGGTCTCCAAGGTGAAGAGTCTCTAGTCGATAGAATAATGTAGGTAAGGGAAGTCGGCAAATTAGATCCGTAACTTCGGGATAAGGATTGGCTCTGAAGATTGAGATAGTCGGGCTTGATTGGGAAACAATAACATGGTTTATGTGCTCGTTCTGGGTAAATAGAGTGTCTGGCATTTATGTTGGTCACTTGTTCCCCGGATAGTTTAGTTACGTAGCCAATTGTGGAACTTTCTTGCTAAAATTTTTAAGAATACTAATTGGGTTAAACCAATTAGTTCTTATTAATTATAACGATTATCAATTAACAATCAATTCAGAACTGGCACGGACTTGGGGAATCCGACTGTCTAATTAAAACAAAGCATTGTGATGGCCCTAGCGGGTGTTGACACAATGTGATTTCTGCCCAGTGCTCTGAATGTCAAAGTGAAGAAATTCAAGTAAGCGCGGGTCAACGGCGGGAGTAACTATGACTCTCTTAAGGTAGCCAAATGCCTCGTCATCTAATTAGTGACGCGCATGAATGGATTAACGAGATTCCTACTGTCCCTATCTACACACTCTAATCTGGCAGTGTAAGTAATCGTACCTGTTTATTTTTGCTCGATTCGAAAATTCGTGTTTTTGCGTTTCCTCAAAAGTTACATTGGCGGAAGTGGTATCAGACTCCGCGGTTTGGCTGCGCGGTCAAGTAGTGTTGCTCGCGTGATCATACACACGCCAGGAGCGGCGGAATACGCGTTTTCCTTTTGTGAACAATTGAAAGCATTTTTGGTAATTTATTTTGTTTTAAAAATTTGAGTCGAGCTGAAAAGGCTACTGGACCTTAACAAAAATTGGGTGAGTGTATTTTTGAGTCCCATTTTTAACACCACCAAAGAGATGTCGGAGGGGGAGGATTCAATGAGCGAGGGCGAGATGCGCCTCGACGGTAAGCGCAGCCGAGGTAAGGTGCGAGACAACCCAAAAGCTAAGTTGATTGCGCTCGACGAGGAATCGTGGGCGAATATTGTTGAAACGGACAAGGACTGGGACGACCAACCAGAGGGTCGCCCTTCATCATCTGCATCGTCCGCGAAGGGAGCTAGGGCGAAGACTGTTACACCCGGCGGAGAAAAAAAGCGCTCCAAAGCACGTCCTATGACGTCATCGAATGGTGGCATCGCGCGCAAAAGAGGTGAAGACTATCAAGACCACCGCTGACCCCGTCGCTGCTGCCAGTGCTGACGTCGCTACTAGCGCTGACGCCGCTGCTGACGCCGCTACTGCCGCCGCCGCTGGAGACGTCGTGAAGTATGACCACGCCATGGAGGTGGTGAGGGGTGGCCCCGGACGGATTTCCGCGGAAGTTGCGAAGATTCGCACCGAGCTTATACTCGACACCAGCGTTATCGTGAGGAGCTCCACCAGGGAGCTGCTACTCGTCGTGGCCAAATATGAGGCCCTTATTTCGGCGCTCACGCTGCGTAACGTGGTCCTGGAAGACCGATATCGGCAGTCCAAGAAGGCACCACCGCCGCCGCCGCCGCCGACTACCCAACCTGCTGCCCCGCGGATGCCCTCTGCATATGCCTCTGCATATCCAAGCCTCCCGATGCCATCCGCCGTTCCGGTCCCGATGCCGCGAAAACCGCGCGAGACCTGGTCGGCCATTGTCCACAGTTCCGACCCGAAAATTTCGGGTAAGGAGCTGGCGGAAAAAGTCAGAAAGGAGATTGCTCCCTCGCTAGGAGTACGTCTGCATGAGGTGAGAGGGCTGGCGCGTGGCGGTGCCATCATCCGCACCCCATCGTCCGGCGAGATACAAAAGGTGGTCGCCAACAAGAAGTTTGTAGAAGCTGGCCTAGAGGTGAAGCAAAGCCCAGCGCAAACGCCGAAAATTGTGGTCAGCAACGTGGACACTGCGACGCCGCCGGATGAGTTTATGAGCGAGTTGTACAAAAACAACTTCGCTGATAAGATGAGTCTGGAGTTGTTCAAAAAGCAGGTTCGACTGGAGAAGTCGTGGTCGCAGGCGGACGGCGCCACAGTTAATGTGACGCTGGAAGTCAGCACCACGGCCCTCGACGTGCTCGATGGCGGAAAGGCCTACATTGGCTGGTTCGCCTATAATTGCCGGGCGTTGGAGCGCACATACGCGTGCCACAGATGCGTTGGATTTGACCACAAGATCAAGGACTGCCGGTATAAAGAGAATGTCTGCCGGCAGTGCGGACAGACTGGCCACAGTGCGCGCGCATGTCAGAACCCGGTGGACTGCCGGAATTGCCGTTTTAAGGGCTACCAGTCGGGGCACCACATGCTGTCCCCTGGATGTCCGGTATACGCGGCGGTGCTTGCAAGGGTGAACTCTAGACATTAATGTTTAGGTTCATCCAAGCTAACTGTGGTCGAGGCCGTTGCGCTGTCATCGAGCTTGCCAAGCAGATGAGAGATGCTGGCCACCTGTTCGCACTAGTCCAGGAGCCCTACGTGGACGCTGGCAAGCGACTCACTGGACTGCCTGGAGGAATGAGGATATTCGCCGATAGGAGGAAGAAAGCTGCCATCATCGTGGACGACCCATCTGCCATCTGCATGCCCATCGAGGCTTTGACGACGGACTACGGAGTGTGCGTGAGTGTCACAGGAAGATATGGCACAATCTTTCTGGCCTCCGTATACTGCCAGCATCTAGCTGCTCTGGAGCCCTACACTGACTACCTGGATACGGTTCTGCTATTAGCTAGCAGAACACCGACAATCCTCGGACTTGATGCTAACGCAGTCTCCCCTATGTGGTTCAGCAAATCCCCAGACAACTCTGGAGACCGCCTGAACCGCGAACGGGGACAGCTCATGAACGAGTGGATAATCGCAAGCGGTGCCAGTGTACTGAATACGGCCAGCCAGGTGTTCACGTTCGATAATCACCGCTCTAGAAGTGATATCGACGTGACCTTCGCCAACGAAGCGGCGCGAGTATGGGCAACCTACGATTGGAGAGTTGACTTCTGGGAGCTGAGTGACCACAACATTATCACTGTTGAGGTTACTCCAGATCCGAGCAGTACCGTTGAGAGCCTAGCTCCGGTACCGCAATGGAAGCTCTCCAATGCAAGTTGGCGAAGATTCAGTGTAGAGTTAAGGAGTGCAGCACAGAGTCTCGAGGAACTGGAGGAATCGCCGTTGGACGACCATGTGTCTGCCCTTCGCTCCATCGTACACGATGTAGTGCGACAGGGTGATAGGGCGCAGGATACCTGCAGCGAGGGGAAACGTAATATGGTGGAATCCTGAGCTGAGTACCAAAGCGCCAAGAGGTCCGGAGACTGAGGCGTAGGCTGCAGGCAGCTCGCCGGAGTGGCACCGACGATGCTGAGGCAACTTGCCGCTGGACTGAGATTTGCCTCAGGCCAGTACAAGAAGCTTATCTTGACGACAAAGGAGCAAAACTGGCGGGACTTCGTGGGACGGCACAAGGATGATCCATGGGGGCACGTATACCGAATATGCCGAGGCCGGAAGAAGACAGCCGATCTCGGATGTCTCCGGTCGAACGGCGCGCTTTCCGTAACTTGGCACGACTGCGCAAGTGTGCTCCTCCGCAACTTTTTCCCTGTTGCGGAAGTCGACGACACGAGAAGACATACCCCCTGGTGCCCCACCGATCCTCGAAGCCTTCGAGGTGGCAACCAGCGTCGCGAGGCTGAGAAGCCGGCGATCGCCGGGTATGGATGGCATCACGGGCGGTATTGTCAAGGAGGTATGGCGTGCCATCCCTCAGCACCTGACGAAGCTGTACTCTCGGTGCATCTCGGAAGGATACTTTCCGGCCGAGTGGAAGCACCCGGAGAGTGATACCGCTGGTAAAGGGGCCAGATAAGGACAGGAGCGATCCTGCCTCTTATCGCGGCATATGCCTTTTGCCAGTGTTCGGAAAGGCGCTTGAGGGAATCATGGTGAATCGGCTGAAGGATGTGCTACCGGATGGCTGCAGATGGCAATTCGGATTCAGGCCTGGACGCTGCGTGGAGGATGCGTGGATGCACGCCAAAAACACCGTCGCCAACAGTCGCGAGAGGAGGGTCCTTGGAATCTTTGTCGATTTCAAGGGAGCCTTCGACAAACGTGGAGTGGAGTGCGGTGCTGGATCGGCTTGTCGACGTAGGCTGTCGAGAAATCGACTTGTGGAAAAGCTATTTTTCCGGCCGTAGCGCAAGCATCATCAGCAGGTATGAAGCAGCCACAGTTGCGGTTACACGGGGCTGCCCGCAAGGGTCCGTCAGTGGTCCATTTATTTGGAATTTACTGATGGATGTGCTGCTTCAGCGCTTGGAGCCACATTGTGCTCTGAGCGCGTTTGCAGATGATCTTCTGCTTTTCGTCGACGGAATTCCCGTGCCGATCTGGAGCGGAAGGGCGAGCAGTTGATGGACATCGTGGGAGCCTGGGGAGCTGAGGTTGGAGTGAGTGTGTCAACCAGCAAGACGGCAATAATGTTGCTGAAAGGACAGCTTTCACGCACGAGGAGACCGACGGTACGGTTTGCTGGAGCAAGCCTGCCTTACGTCACCAAATGCCGGTACCTTGGCATCTTAGTCGGCGAGCGGTTTGAGTTTTCTCCCGCATATCTCTGCTCTCAGAGATCGGCTGGCTGGAGTTGCCGGAGGACTAGCGCGGGTGCTTCGAGTCGATTGGGGGCTCAGCTCCCGTGCTAAGAGGACGATTTACAGCGGACTCATGGTCCCCTGTGCACTCTTTGGTGCCTCGGTCTGGTACAAGGCGGCGAGTAGGGGCAAGTCCCCTTAAACTCCTCACCTCGTGCCAGAGGTCCATCCTTTTAGGATGCCTACCGGTATGCCGCACAGTGTCCACGGTGGCACTGCAGGTGCTTGCTGGTGCTCCTCCAATGGATCTGGATGCTCACAGGATCGCCGTGAAGTTCAAGCTGAGGAAGGATGTCCCCCTGGATGAGAGCGACTGGCTCCACGGACAGGACCTGTCCGTGTTGGACTGGAAAGCTAAGATGGCGCTGCTAGACGAACGTCTGCTAAATGAGTGGCAACTCAGATGGGATCGCGCGGAACACGGCTCCGTGACTCGCGAGTTTTTCCCAGAGGCAGCGTTCGTCTACAAGAGGAAAGACTTTGTCTTTACCCTCAAAGCCGGATTCTTGCTGACAGGACACGGGTCGATGAACGCATTTTCTGCAAGGCAGGACCCTCAGCACCACGACCGCATGCTCATGTGGCGTGGCAAGAGAGGACTGGCGCCACATACTGTGTGAATGCCGCCTGTACAACGATTTGCGGGACCTGGATGCCCTTGGAGTCGTTCGAGACCAGGGAAGATGGATCGTCGCGGGAGTAGTCGAGACCCCAGAACGGATGCCGTCTCCTAGGAGTTTTTTGCCGATGCTGCCTTCTCGAGGCGAAGGATGGATGCGACGAGGAGGAACCACAGGCGCCGGGACGTTAGTCCCACACCTCTTTTGCCGTGTGGTAGCGGCGAAGAATACTGCCACAGCCTGCCATAGCTTGTCGTAGGAGGCGACTAATATGGCAATGGTTGCCCCATCCGAGCTTGTCGGAGCTGAAGGGGTGAGGCTCACCGAGCCTGTAATTTCGGTACCACGGGTTGAGCAGCTCCAAGGCTGCTCATTGAGGTTGGCCCCCTTGTGGGAGTATCGTGGTGGCTGTGGTTGACACCTATATCGCGGGTAGAGTCCTCGGGCTCGACGTGGATGTTGCGTTATACAACTCGGGTGCTGTGACCCACAGAACAGGTAGAGATTTTAGATAGATCTCGCCCCTACGCAAGGGGGAGTGCTTGCCCGACAAGTAAGTACTCGAATTGCTACTGGGGTGGATGCTATGTACATAGCTATAGCTTCTAGTCCGGGGCGTTGGTCTGGCGCTTAACCTAGACCCGTGCATTATATACTCACTTGTGGGTATATTAGAATGCCGTGGTGTAATCCCTTCATTGTGGAACACGCCACGTAAAATAAATTCGGAGGGATCCGAGACACACCTGTCCCTATCTACTATCTAGCGAAACCACAGCCAAGGGAACGGGCTTGGAATAATTAGCGGGGAAAGAAGACCCTTTGAGCTTGACTCTAATCTGGCAGTGTAAGGAGACATAAGAGGTGTAGAATAAGTGGGAGATATTAGACTTCGGTTTGGTATCGCCAATGAAATACCACTACTCTTATTGTTTCCTTACTTACTTGATTAAATGGAACGTGTATCATTTCCTAGCCATTATACGGATATATTTATTATATCTTATGGTATTGGGTTTTGATGCAAGCTTCTTGATCAAAGTATCACGAGTTTGTTATATAATCGCAAACAAATTCTTTAATAAAACGGTGCATTTATGTATTTTTGATTGAAAATTTGGTATAACTCCAATTACTCAGGTATGATCCAATTCAAGGACATTGCCAGGTAGGGAGTTTGACTGGGGCGGTACATCTCTCAAATAATAACGGAGGTGTCCCAAGGCCAGCTCAGTGCGGACAGAAACCACACATAGAGCAAAAGGGCAAATGCTGACTTGATCTCGGTGTTCAGTACACACAGGGACAGCAAAAGCTCGGCCTATCGATCCTTTTGGTTTAAAGAGTTTTTAACAAGAGGTGTCAGAAAAGTTACCATAGGGATAACTGGCTTGTGGCGGCCAAGCGTTCATAGCGACGTCGCTTTTGATCCTTCGATGGTCGGCTCTTCCTATCATTGTGAAGCAAAATTCACCAAGCGTTGGATTGTTCACCCATGCAAGGGAACGTGAGCTGGGGTTTAGACCGTCGTGAGACAGGTTAGTTTTTACCCTACTAATGACAAAACGTTGTTGCGACAGCATTCCTGCGTAGTACGAGAGGAACCGCAGGTACGGACCAATGGCACAATACTTGTTCGAGCGAACAGTGGTATGACGCTACGTCCGTTGGATTATGCCTGAACGCCTCTAAGGTCGTATCCGTGCTGGACTGCAATGATAAATAAGGGGCAATTTGCATTGTATGGCTTCTAAACCATTTAAAGTTTATAATTTACTTTATAAACGACAATGGATGTGATGCCAATGTAATTTGTAACATAGTAAATTGGAGGATCTTTGATCACCTGATGCCGCGCTAGTTACATATAAAAGCATTATTTAATACAATGACAAAGCCTAGAATCAATTGTAAACGACTTTTGTAACAGGCAAGGTGTTGTAAGTGGTTGAGCAGCTGCCATACTGCGATCCACTGAAGCTTATCCTTTGCTTGATGATTCGATAATAAAGATGTTGCAAGCGGGCATAATCATTATGCTTGCTTGCAGCATCGCACGCCACTTTGTTTGTGGTGTGTAAGGTAGGGAAGAAGAAATATAAAAGACCTAAATTGGAAACATCAATATATAAGTAAATATTGAACAAACAAAATGTATCGTCATCTTATTAGTGACGCGATGATAAAGTGGCAAACATATTCCATGTATAAATATTCCTATGGTATTAAAATTCAAGTAAAGAGGACATATATAAAAGTTTGTATATATGGTTCATTCAATGGTAGCAGCGGTTGGTTGGTTGGTGTCTGCTCCTCTTATTGTTCAAAACTTATGTTATGGTAGCAAGTCTATATCGTCATATTATTAGTGACGCGAAAAAGTAGTGGCAAAACATATTCCATGTATAAAATAAATATTCCTATGGTATTGAAATTCAAGTAAAGAGGCCATTCAAGTAAAGAGGACTTATATAAATATAAGTATATATAATGGTAGCAGCGCGGTTGGTTGGTTGGTGTGTCTGCTCCTCTTATTGTTCAAAACTTATGTTATGGTAGCAAGACTGTATCGTCATATTATTAGTGACGCGAAAAAGTAGTGGCAAAAACATATTCCATGTATAAATATTCCTATGGTATTGAAATTCAACTAAAGAGGACATATAAAATTACTATCAAATGGTAGCAGTGGTTGGTTGGTTGGTGGTTGGTTGGCGGCTGCTCCTATTATTGTTCAAGACTATGTTATGGTAGCAAGTCTGTATCGTCATATTAATTATTAGTGACGCGAAAAAGTAGTGGAAATCATATTCCATGTATAAATAGATTCCTATGGTAATGAAATTTTCAAGTAAAGAGAGGACCATTCAAGTAAGAGGACATATAAAAAGTAAGTATATGTTCCTCCAATGGTAGCAGTGGTTGGTTGGTTGGCGGCTGATCCTCTTATTGTTCAAAACTTATTTTATCAATATGAGTTTGGCAATACAATAAAGAAGACCAATCTAATCCATATAAAACTAAATGTATTATATGGATATGCTTAGGAAACCCATATATTCATAAAAAAATATGTATAGAAAATTATACATATATCTTTTATAATAAATGAATCGTATGGATATCGCCTTATGGTAGGTATAATAACTTTTTAAGGCATAATAATGTATAATATAGAAAAATATACATTGAAATATAAATGCATTTTTATAGATATGGCGGCATATAAGTGCCAATATACACAAGAATAAATAATAGAATTTACCAATATATAATTAAAATGAGATTATATAAACCTAGTGAGGGGCTGCACTAGTATATGAATCGTATGGATATGGCTTATAGGTATAATACCTATAAGGCATAATAATGTATAAATATAATAAATATAAATTAAGATATGAATGAATTATATATAAATATGGCATAGAAATGCCATATACATACATAAGAATAAATGGTAGAATTTACCCATATATCACTGAAACACGATATATAAACCTAATGATAGCTGGGCACTAGTACTGTAAACATGCACGCAATAGTGCGTGGGGTAAAAAACTTACTATAGGGAGGTGGTCGTTGGCGGGCCCCTCCTCGTATTGGTCAAAACTTATGTTATGCATATGAATTTGTCATACTATATAGAACGCCAAGCATATCCATATAAACTATGGATATGCATAGAAATCCATACAAAAGTAAAAAAAAAATTATGTATAGAAAAATATACATATATTTATATAAGTGAATCGTATGGATATGGCTTATAGGTATAATACCTATAAGGCATAATAATGTATAACAAGTAAATATACATTGAAATGTGAATGCATTGTATGGATATGGCATATAAATGCCATATATATAGAAATAAATTGTATATCAATGATATAACAATTATAAACCTAGTGAGGGGCGGCACTAGTGAATGAATCGTATGGATTATGGCTTATAGGTATAATACCTATAAGGCATAATAATGTATAATATAATAAATATACATTAAGATATGAATGGATTGTATAAATATGGCATAGAAATGCCATATACATAAGAATAAATGGTAGAATTTACCCATATATCACTGAAACACGATATATAAACCTAGTGATAGCTGGCACTAGTACTGTAAACAGGGCACGCAATAGTGCGTGGGGTAAAAAACTACTATAGGGAGGTGGTCGTTGGCGGGCCCCTCCTCGTATTGGTCAAAACTTATGTTATGCATATGAATTGTCAATACTATATAGAACGCCAAGCATATCCATATAAACTATGGATATGCATAGAAATCCATACAAAAGTAAAAAAAAATTATGTATAGAAAAATATACATATATTTATATAAGTGAATCGTATGGATATGGCTTATAGGTATAATACCTATAAGGCATAATAATGTATAACAAGTAAATATACATTGAAATGTGAATGCATTGTATGGATATGGCATATAAATGCCATATATATAGAAATAAATTGTATATCAATGATATAACAATTATAAACCTAGTGAGGGGCGGCACTAGTGAATGAATCGTATGGATATGGCTTATAGGTATAATACCTATAAGGCATAATAATGTATAATATAATAAATATACATTAAGATATGAATGGATTGTATAAATATGGCATAGAAATGCCATATACATAAGAATAAATGGTAGAATTTACCCATATATCACTGAAACACGATATATAAACCTAGTGATAGCTGGCACTAGTACTGTAAACAGGCACGCAATAGTGCGTGGGGTAAAAAACTACTATAGGGAGGTGGTCGTTGGCGGGCCCCTCCTCGTATTGGTCAAAACTTATGTTATGCATATGAATTTGTCAATACTATATAGAACGCCAAGCATATCCATATAAACTATGGATATGCATAGAAACCATACAAAAGTAAAAAAAAATTATGTATAGAAAAATATACATATATTTATATAAGTGAATCGTATGGATATGGCTTATAGGTATAATACCTATAAGGCATAATAATGTATAACAAGTAAATATACATTGAAATGTGAATGCATTGTATGGATATGGCATATAAATGCCATATATATAGAAATAAATTGTATATCAATGATATAACAATTATAAACCTAGTGAGGGGCGGCACTAGTGAATGAATCGTATGGATATGGCTTATAGGTATAATACCTATAAGGCATAATAATGTATAATATAATAAATATACATTAAGATATGAATGGATTGTATAAATATGGCATAGAAATGCCATATACATAAGAATAAATGGTAGAATTTACCCATATATCACTGAAACACGATATATAAACCTAGTGATAGCTGGCACTAGTACTGTAAACAGGCACGCAATAGTGCGTGGGGTAAAAAACTACTATAGGGAGGTGGTCGTTGCGGGCCCCTCCTCGTATTGGTCAAAACTTATGTTATGCATATGAATTTGTCAATACTATATAGAACGCCAAGCATATCCATATAAACTATGGATATGCATAGAAAACCATACAAAAGTAAAAAAAAATTATGTATAGAAAAATATACATATATTTATATAAGTGAATCGTATGGATATGGCTTATAGGTATAATACCTATAAGGCATAATAATGTATAACAAGTAAATATACATTGAAATGTGAATGCATTGTATGGATATGGCATATAAATGCCATATATATAGAAATAAATTGTATATCAATGATATAACAATTATAAACCTAGTGAGGGGCGGCACTAGTGAATGAATCGTATGGATATGGCTTATAGGTATAATACCTATAAGGCATAATAATGTATAATATAATAAATATACATTAAGATATGAATGGATTGTATAAATATGGCATAGAAATGCCATATACATAAGAATAAATGGTAGAATTTACCCATATATCACTGAAACACGATATATAAACCTAGTGATAGCTGGCACTAGTACTGTAAACAGGCACGCAATAGTGCGTGGGGTAAAAAACTACTATAGGGAGGTGGTCGTTGGCGGGCCCCTCCTCGTATTGGTCAAAACTTATGTTATGCATATGAATTTGTCAATACTATATAGAACGCCAAGCATATCCATATAAACTATGGATATGCATAGAAAACCATACAAAAGTAAAAAAAAATTATGTATAGAAAAATATACATATATTTATATAAGTGAATCGTATGGATATGGCTTATAGGTATAATACCTATAAGGCATAATAATGTATAACAAGTAAATATACATTGAAATGTGAATGCATTGTATGGATATGGCATATAAATGCCATATATATAGAAATAAATTGTATATCAATGATATAACAATTATAAACCTAGTGAGGGGCGGCACTAGTGAATGAATCGTATGGATATGGCTTATAGGTATAATACCTATAAGGCATAATAATGTATAATATAATAAATATACATTAAGATATGAATGGATTGTATAAATATGGCATAGAAATGCCATATACATAAGAATAAATGGTAGAATTTACCCATATATCACTGAAACACGATATATAAACCTAGTGATAGCTGGCACTAGTACTGTAAACAGGCACGCAATAGTGCGTGGGGTAAAAAACTACTATAGGGAGGTGGTCGTTGGCGGGCCCCTCCTCGTATTGGTCAAAACTTATGTTATGCATATGAATTTGTCAATACTATATAGAACGCCAAGCATATCCATATAAACTATGGATATGCATAGAAAACCATACAAAAGTAAAAAAAAATTATGTATAGAAAAATATACATATATTTATATAAGTGAATCGTATGGATATGGCTTATAGGTATAATACCTATAAGGCATAATAATGTATAACAAGTAAATATACATTGAAATGTGAATGCATTGTATGGATATGGCATATAAATGCCATATATATAGAAATAAATTGTATATCAATGATATAACAATTATAAACCTAGTGAGGGGCGGCACTAGTGAATGAATCGTATGGATATGGCTTATAGGTATAATACCTATAAGGCATAATAATGTATAATATAATAAATATACATTAAGATATGAATGGATTGTATAAATATGGCATAGAAATGCCATATACATAAGAATAAATGGTAGAATTTACCCATATATCACTGAAACACGATATATAAACCTAGTGATAGCTGGCACTAGTACTGTAAACAGGCACGCAATAGTGCGTGGGGTAAAAAACTACTATAGGGAGGTGGTCGTTGGCGGGCCCCTCCTCGTATTGGTCAAAACTTATGTTATGCATATGAATTTGTCAATACTATATAGAACGCCAAGCATATCCATATAAACTATGGATATGCATAGAAATCCATACAAAAGTAAAAAAAAATTATGTATAGAAAAATATACATATATTTATATAAGTGAATCGTATGGATATGGCTTATAGGTATAATACCTATAAGGCATAATAATGTATAACAAGTAAATATACATTGAAATGTGAATGCATTGTATGGATATGGCATATAAATGCCATATATATAGAAATAAATTGTATATCAATGATATAACAATTATAAACCTAGTGAGGGGCGGCACTAGTGAATGAATCGTATGGATATGGCTTATAGGTATAATACCTATAAGGCATAATAATGTATAATATAATAAATATACATTAAGATATGAATGGATTGTATAAATATGGCATAGAAATGCCATATACATAAGAATAAATGGTAGAATTTACCCATATATCACTGAAACACGATATATAAACCTAGTGATAGCTGGCACTAGTACTGTAAACAGGCACGCAATAGTGCGTGGGGTAAAAAACTACTATAGGGAGGTGGTCGTTGGCGGGCCCCTCCTCGTATTGGTCAAAACTTATGTTATGCATATGAATTTGTCAATACTATATAGAACGCCAAGCATATCCATATAAACTATGGATATGCATAGAAAACCATACAAAAGTAAAAAAAAATTATGTATAGAAAAATATACATATATTTATATAAGTGAATCGTATGGATATGGCTTATAGGTATAATACCTATAAGGCATAATAATGTATAACAAGTAAATATACATTGAAATGTGAATGCATTGTATGGATATGGCATATAAATGCCATATATATAGAAATAAATTGTATATCAATGATATAACAATTATAAACCTAGTGAGGGGCGGCACTAGTGAATGAATCGTATGGATATGGCTTATAGGTATAATACCTATAAGGCATAATAATGTATAATATAATAAATATACATTAAGATATGAATGGATTGTATAAATATGGCATAGAAATGCCATATACATAAGAATAAATGGTAGAATTTACCCATATATCACTGAAACACGATATATAAACCTAGTGATAGCTGGCACTAGTACTGTAAACAGGCACGCAATAGTGCGTGGGGTAAAAAACTACTATAGGGAGGTGGTCGTTGGCGGGCCCCTCCTCGTATTGGTCAAAACTTATGTTATGCATATGAATTTGTCAATACTATATAGAACGCCAAGCATATCCATATAAACTATGGATATGCATAGAAAACCATACAAAAGTAAAAAAAAATTATGTATAGAAAAATATACATATATTTATATAAGTGAATCGTATGGATATGGCTTATAGGTATAATACCTATAAGGCATAATAATGTATAACAAGTAAATATACATTGAAATGTGAATGCATTGTATGGATATGGCATATAAATGCCATATATATAGAAATAAATTGTATATCAATGATATAACAATTATAAACCTAGTGAGGGGCGGCACTAGTGAATGAATCGTATGGATATGGCTTATAGGTATAATACCTATAAGGCATAATAATGTATAATATAATAAATATACATTAAGATATGAATGGATTGTATAAATATGGCATAGAAATGCCATATACATAAGAATAAATGGTAGAATTTACCCATATATCACTGAAACACGATATATAAACCTAGTGATAGCTGGCACTAGTACTGTAAACAGGCACGCAATAGTGCGTGGGGTAAAAAACTACTATAGGGAGGTGGTCGTTGGCGGGCCCCTCCTCGTATTGGTCAAAACTTATGTTATGCATATGAATTTGTCAATACTATATAGAACGCCAAGCATATCCATATAAACTATGGATATGCATAGAAATCCATACAAAAGTAAAAAAAAATTATGTATAGAAAAAATATACATATATTTATATAAGTGAATCGTATGGATATGGCTTATAGGTATAATACCTATAAGGCATAATAATGTATAACAAGTAAATATACATTGAAATGTGAATGCATTGTATGGATATGGCATATAAATGCCATATATATAGAAATAAATTGTATATCAATGATATAACAATTATAAACCTAGTGAGGGGCGGCACTAGTGAATGAATCGTATGGATATGGCTTATAGGTATAATACCTATAAGGCATAATAATGTATAATATAATAAATATACATTAAGATATGAATGGATTGTATAAATATGGCATAGAAATGCCATATACATAAGAATAAATGGTAGAATTTACCCATATATCACTGAAACACGATATATAAACCTAGTGATAGCTGGCACTAGTACTGTAAACAGGCACGCAATAGTGCGTGGGGTAAAAAACTACTATAGGGAGGTGGTCGTTGGCGGGCCCCTCCTCGTATTGGTCAAAACTTATGTTATGCATATGAATTTGTCAATACTATATAGAACGCCAAGCATATCCATATAAACTATGGATATGCATAGAAATCCATACAAAAATAAAAAAAAATTATGTATAGAAAAATATACATATATTTATATAAGTGAATCGTATGGATATGGCTTATAGGTATAATACCTATAAGGCATAATAATGTATAACAAGTAAATATACATTGAAATGTGAATGCATTGTATGGATATGGCATATAAATGCCATATATATAGAAATAAATTGTATATCAATGATATAACAATTATAAACCTAGTGAGGGGCGGCACTAGTGAATGAATCGTATGGATATGGCTTATAGGTATAATACCTATAAGGCATAATAATGTATAATATAATAAATATACATTAAGATATGAATGGATTGTATAAATATGGCATAGAAATGCCATATACATAAGAATAAATGGTAGAATTTACCCATATATCACTGAAACATGATATATAAACCTAGTGATAGCTGGCACTAGTACTGTAAACAGGCACGCAGTAGTGCGTGGGGTAAAAAACTACTATAGGGAGGTGGTCGTTGGCGGGCCCCTCCTCGTATTGGTCAAAACTTATGTTATGCGTAAACATATGATTTTGTCAATACTATAAAGAAAACTTGTTTTGTACATACAAAACTAAATGAATTATATGGATATTGAAAAATAAATGGCATTATATCCATATAATGAAAATATACTTGTATTCTCTTATTATAAGAGAGAATACCGTATAGTTGGTTGGCAAAGACAATTGAAAATACCCGAATTGCAGATGATGGGTTCAAAAACTACTATAGGGTGGTGTAGCAAATAATATGAAGATGATATATCCATATAATGGATATACACTAGTATTCTCTTATTATAATAGAGAATACCATATAAATGGTTGGCAAAGACAATTGAAAATACCCGAATTGAAGTTGACGGGTTCAAAAACTATTATAGGGTGATGTAGCAAATAAAATAATGAAGATATATCCATATAATGGAATTATATGTGTATTCTCTTATTATATGAGAGAGTACCAAACGGTTGATTGGCAAAGACAATTGAAAATACCCGAATTAAAGATATTGGGTCCAAAAACTACTATAGGATGGTCAATGGGCCGGCCATCTACTATTGACGTGACAAAATACTGTCTGTCGGTAGAGAAGATATTAATCCGTCAAATTTGTTTCTTTATTCATTTATGAATATGAGACTTGGCTCCACGGTTAATATTTTAAGCCCAAAGATAATAATGTTGAAACAAAGGCCAAGGTTTCTATTATACATAGAATAACAAATTGTTTCCGAACTTTATCGTTAATCCAAATAAATAATTACAATTGAGGCAGGCTAATAATGATATATATTTTGTATTGATAATCTTGATATATATGTATATTGGTCTGCCATTATCACATACTGAGTTATGTGATAATTCCCTGCGGGGATAAATTAAAAGAGGTGTCCCTATATTAAAAGAAAATAATATATATATATATTATTTTTTCTAACGTACATATCATATATGCGCTCGGTTTTATATTATATATTACCAAAGAGTCTTATATGAATATATACAGATAAATTTTAAATTTATCATCAAAATACAAATGATTTAATTCAATATTTTATATTGGTTAAACAAAAATTGTACATGTGTGGATACAATAATGACGTATGTCGAACAAAAAAGATATTTTAGAATGAAATATGCAAATATAAAGAAAATTATTACGTATTACGAAAAAAAATATTGTGTTTTTAACATCAATAATTAAAAAACTTGTTATTATTAGTGGCGGAACAAGTATATATTGTGAAAACAACAAACGTATACGAATGCTATATAAAAATGGCCGTATTCGATAGAAAACAATCTATAAAATTTATATTGCTAATTTCTATTCAAAAATATGAATGAAATATGAATAAAAACATTATTCTGGTTGATCCTGCCAGTAGTTATATGCTTGTCTCAAAGATTAAGCCATGCATGTCTAAGTACACACGAATTAAAAGTGAAACCGCAAAAGGCTCATTATATCAGTTATGGTTCCTTAGATCGTTAACAGTTACTTGGATAACTGTGGTAATTCTAGAGCTAATACATGCAATTAAAACATGAACCTTATGGGACATGTGCTTTTATTAGGCTAAAACCAAGCGATCGCAAGATCGTTATATTGGTTGAACTCTAGATAACATGCAGATCGTATGGTCTTGTACCGACGACAGATCTTTCAAATGTCTGCCCTATCAACTTTTGATGGTAGTATCTAGGACTACCATGGTTGCAACGGGTAACGGGGAATCAGGGTTCGATTCCGGAGAGGGAGCCTGAGAAACGGCTACCACATCTAAGGAAGGCAGCAGGCGCGTAAATTACCCACTCCCAGCTCGGGGAGGTAGTGACGAAAAATAACAATACAGGACTCATATCCGAGGCCCTGTAATTGGAATGAGTACACTTTAAATCCTTTAACAAGGACCAATTGGAGGGCAAGTCTGGTGCCAGCAGCCGCGGTAATTCCAGCTCCAATAGCGTATATTAAAGTTGTTGCGGTTAAAACGTTCGTAGTTGAACTTGTGCTTCATACGGGTAGTACAACTTACAATTGTGGTTAGTACTATACCTTTATGTATGTAAGCGTATTACCGGTGGAGTTCTTACATGTGCTTAGATACTTGTATTTTTTCATATGTTCCTCCTATTTAAAAACCTGCATTAGTGCTCTTAAACGAGTGTTATTGTGGGCCGGTACAATTACTTTGAACAAATTAGAGTGCTTAAAGCAGGCTTCAAATGCCTGAATATTCTGTGCATGGGATAATGAAATAAGACCTCTGTTCTGCTTTCATTGGTTTTCAGATCAAGAGGTAATGATTAATAGAAGCAGTTTGGGGGCATTAGTATTACGACGCGAGAGGTGAAATTCTTGGACCGTCGTAAGACTAACTTAAGCGAAAGCATTTGCCAAAGATGTTTTCATTAATCAAGAACGAAAGTTAGAGGTTCGAAGGCGATCAGATACCGCCCTAGTTCTAACCATAAACGATGCCAGCTAGCAATTGGGTGTAGCTACTTTTATGGCTCTCTCAGTCGCTTCCCGGGAAACCAAAGCTTTTGGGCTCCGGGGGAAGTATGGTTGCAAAGCTGAAACTTAAAGGAATTGACGGAAGGGCACCACCAGGAGTGGAGCCTGCGGCTTAATTTGACTCAACACGGGAAAACTTACCAGGTCCGAACATAAGTGTGTAAGACAGATTGATAGCTCTTTCTCGAATCTATGGGTGGTGGTGCATGGCCGTTCTTAGTTCGTGGAGTGATTTGTCTGGTTAATTCCGATAACGAACGAGACTCAAATATATTAAATAGATATCTTCAGGATTATGGTGTTGAAGCTTATATAGCCTTCATTCATGGTGGCAGTAAAATGTTTATTGTGTTTGAATGTGTTTATATAAGTGGAGCCGTACCTGTTGGTTTGTCCCATTATAAGGACACTAGCTTCTTAAATGGACAAATTGCGTCTAGCAATAATGAGATTGAGCAATAACAGGTCTGTGATGCCCTTAGATGTCCTGGGCTGCACGCGCGCTACAATGAAAGTATCAACGTGTATTTCCTAGACCGAGAGGTCCGGGTAAACCGCTGAACCACTTTCATGCTTGGGATTGTGAACTGAAACTGTTCACATGAACTTGGAATTCCCAGTAAGTGTGAGTCATTAACTCGCATTGATTACGTCCCTGCCCTTTGTACACACCGCCCGTCGCTACTACCGATTGAATTATTTAGTGAGGTCTCCGGACGTGATCACTGTGACGCCTTGTGTGTTACGGTTGTTTCGCAAAAGTTGACCGAACTTGATTATTTAGAGGAAGTAAAAGTCGTAACAAGGTTTCCGTAGGTGAACCTGCGGAAGGATCATTATTGTTTAATATCCTTACCGTTAATAAAAAAATTTGTTTTTATTATAATAATATAATATATTATAGTAATACAAATAAAATATAAATTGCCAAAAATATGATCTTTTATAGATCAAATATAAAATTTCGAACAAGCAAATCGAAATAATAATTGTAATAATAAATATATTATTGCATTAAATAAGAGATAAATAAATAAGCAAAAGCAAACAAATAACAAATTCGAACAAGCAAATCGAAATTATTAAATTTATTTAATATTATTATTATATTGTATATTAAATGCAATTAATTAATAAAACACTGTGTGTATATGGACCATAATATACACGCGTTGCGATATGTATTGTTCATCTCAGTTATGCGCATACATTGGATAATGCAACAACCTAAAATGTACAATGTTGTACCTGATTATTACAGGTTAATGTTTTATATAAATTTCAATATATATCGCTAAAAAAAAGTATTAATACCGTAAATGCCATTTAAAAAATACTTGATATATTATTGGTTATATGAAACTAAGACATTTCGCAGCATTCGTTTTAGGTATAAAAATCAATTTATTGAAGGAATTGATATATGCCAGTAAAATGGTGTATTTTTAATTTCTTTCAATAAAAACATATATGACAAAATTACCAAACCAATATATAAAACTCTAAGCGGTGGATCACTCGGCTCATGGGTCGATGAAGAACGCAGCAAACTGTGCGTCATCGTGTGAACTGCAGGACACATGAACATCGACATTTTGAACGCATATCGCAGTCCATGCTGTTATGTACTTTAATTAATTTTATAGTGCTGCTTGGACTACATATGGTTGAGGGTTGTAAGACTATGCTAATTAAGTTGTTTATATAAATTTTATAATGAAATTTTATAAGCATATGGTATATTATTGGATAATAATAATTTAATTATTATATTATTCATAATATTAACAAATATATGAAAAACATTATCTCACATTAGTAAATAATTTGAATGTGAAAAACGAAGAGAAATATTTTCTTTTTCAATCAAATAATACTGAGAAATGTCTAGCATAAAAAATTTATCTAGAATTGTCTCTTATTAAAGATTAGTAAATAGAAAGCCGTTGACAATATTATTATTCTTCGTTGATTCGTTAGACCAAACAAATGCCATACAAATATATAAAATATATAACGAATTTAATAAAATGTTTTATCATTATATATAAAGAATTAATTGCAAAAAAAGTTATACACAACCTCAACTCATATGGGACTACCCCCTGAATTTAAGCATATTAATTAGGGGAGGAAAAGAAACTAACCAGGATTTTCTTAGTAGCGGCGAGCGAAAAGAAATCAGTTCAGCACTAAGTCACTTTGTCTATATGGCAAATGTGAGATGCAGTGTATGGAGCGTCAATATTCTAGTATGAGAAATTAACGATTTAAGTCCTTCTTAAATGAGGCCATTTACCCATAGAGGGTGCCAGGCCCGTATAACGTTAATGATTACTAGATGATGTTTCCAAAGAGTCGTGTTGCTTGATAGTGCAGCACTAAGTGGGTGGTAAACTCCATCTAAAACTAAATATAACCATGAGACCGATAGTAAACAAGTACCGTGAGGGAAAGTTGAAAAGAACTCTGAATAGAGAGTTAAACAGTACGTGAAACTGCTTAGAGGTTAAGCCCGATGAACCTGAATATCCGTTATGGAAAATTCATCATTAAAATTGTAATATTTAAACAATATTATGATAATAGTGTGCATTTTTTCCATATAAGGACATTGTAATCTATTAGCATACAAAATTTATCATAAAATATAACTTATAGTTTATTCAAATTAATTTGCTTGCATTTTAACACAGAATAAATGTTATTAATTTGATAAAGTGCTGATAGATTTATATGAATACAGTGCGTTAATTTTTCGGAATTATATAATGGCATAATTATCATTGATTTTTGTGTTTATTATATGCACTTGTATGATTAACAATGCGAAAGATTCAGGATACCTTCGGGACCCGTCTTGAAACACGGACCAAGGAGTCTAACATATGTGCAAGTTATTGGGATATAAACCTAATAGCGTAATTAACTTGACTAATAATGGGATTAGTTTTTTAACTATTTATAGCTAATTAACACAATCCCGGGGCGTTCTATATAGTTATGTATAATGATATTTATATTATTTATGCCTCTAACTGGAACGTACCTTGAGCATATATGCTGTGACCCGAAAGATGGTGAACTATACTTGATCAGGTTGAAGTCAGGGGAAACCCTGATGGAAGACCGAAACAGTTCTGACGTGCAAATCGATTGTCAGAATTGAGTATAGGGGCGAAAGACCAATCGAACCATCTAGTAGCTGGTTCCTTCCGAAGTTTCCCTCAGGATAGCTGGTGCATTTTAATGTTATATAAAATAATCTTATCTGGTAAAGCGAATGATTAGAGGCCTTAGGGTCGAAACGATCTTAACCTATTCTCAAACTTTAAATGGGTAAGAACCTTAACTTTCTTGATATGAAGTTCAAGGTTATGATATAATGTGCCCAGTGGGCCACTTTTGGTAAGCAGAACTGGCGCTGTGGGATGAACCAAACGTAATGTTACGGTGCCCAAATTAACAACTCATGCAGATACCATGAAAGGCGTTGGTTGCTTAAAACAGCAGGACGGTGATCATGGAAGTCGAAATCCGCTAAGGAGTGTGTAACAACTCACCTGCCGAAGCAACTAGCCCTTAAAATGGATGGCGCTTAAGTTGTATACCTATACATTACCGCTAAAGTAGATGATTTATATTACTTGTGATATAAATTTTGAAACTTTAGTGAGTAGGAAGGTACAATGGTATGCGTAGAAGTGTTTGGCGTAAGCCTGCATGGAGCTGCCATTGGTACAGATCTTGGTGGTAGTAGCAAATAATCGAATGAGACCTTGGAGGACTGAAGTGGAGAAGGGTTTCGTGTGAACAGTGGTTGATCACGAGTTAGTCGGTCCTAAGTTCAAGGCGAAAGCCGAAAATTTTCAAGTAAAACACAAATGCCATACAAATATAATTATATTATATAAATCAAGCTAATTAATATACTTGAATAATTTTGAACGAAAGGGAATACGGTTCCAATTCCGTAACCTGTTGAGTATCCGTTTGTTATTAAATATGGGCCTCGTGCTCATCCTGGCAACAGGAACGACCATAAAGAAGCCGTCGAGAGATATCGGAAGAGTTTTCTTTTCTGTTTTATAGCCGTACTACCATGGAAGTCTTTCGCAGAGAGATATGGTAGATGGGCTAGAAGAGCATGACATATACTGTTGTGTCGATATTTTCTCCTCGGACCTTGAAAATTTATGGTGGGGACACGCAAACTTCTCAACAGGCCGTACCAATATCCGCAGCTGGTCTCCAAGGTGAAGAGTCTCTAGTCGATAGAATAATGTAGGTAAGGGAAGTCGGCAAATTAGATCCGTAACTTCGGGATAAGGATTGGCTCTGAAGATTGAGATAGTCGGGCTTGATTGGGAAACAATAACATGGTTTATGTGCTCGTTCTGGGTAAATAGAGTGTCTGGCATTTATGTTGGTCACTTGTTCCCCGGATAGTTTAGTTACGTAGCCAATTGTGGAACTTTCTTGCTAAAATTTTTAAGAATACTAATTGGGTTAAACCAATTAGTTCTTATTAATTATAACGATTATCAATTAACAATCAATTCAGAACTGGCACGGACTTGGGGAATCCGACTGTCTAATTAAAACAAAGCATTGTGATGGCCCTAGCGGGTGTTGACACAATGTGATTTCTGCCCAGTGCTCTGAATGTCAAAGTGAAGAAATTCAAGTAAGCGCGGGTCAACGGCGGGAGTAACTATGACTCTCTTAAGGTAGCCAAATGCCTCGTCATCTAATTAGTGACGCGCATGAATGGATTAACGAGATTCCTACTGTCCCTATCTACTATCTAGCGAAACCACAGCCAAGGGAACGGGCTTGGAATAATTAGCGGGGAAAGAAGACCCTTTTGAGCTTGACTCTAATCTGGCAGTGTAAGGAGACATAAGAGGTGTAGAATAAGTGGGAGATATTAGACTTCGGTTTGGTATCGCCAATGAAATACCACTACTCTTATTGTTTCCTTACTTACTTGATTAAATGGAACGTGTATCATTTCCTAGCCATTATACGGATATATTTATTATATCTTATGGTATTGGGTTTTGATGCAAGCTTCTTGATCAAAGTATCACGAGTTTGTTATATAATCGCAAACAAATTCTTTAATAAAACGGTGCATTTATGTATTTTTGATTTGAAAATTTGGTATAACTCCAATTACTCAGGTATGATCCAATTCAAGGACATTGCCAGGTAGGGAGTTTGACTGGGGCGGTACATCTCTCAAATAATAACGGAGGTGTCCCAAGGCCAGCTCAGTGCGGACAGAAACCACACATAGAGCAAAAGGGCAAATGCTGACTTGATCTCGGTGTTCAGTACACACAGGGACAGCAAAAGCTCGGCCTATCGATCCTTTTGGTTTAAAGAGTTTTTAACAAGAGGTGTCAGAAAAGTTACCATAGGGATAACTGGCTTGTGGCGGCCAAGCGTTCATAGCGACGTCGCTTTTTGATCCTTCGATGTCGGCTCTTCCTATCATTGTGAAGCAAAATTCACCAAGCGTTGGATTGTTCACCCATGCAAGGGAACGTGAGCTGGGTTTAGACCGTCGTGAGACAGGTTAGTTTTACCCTACTAATGACAAAACGTTGTTGCGACAGCATTCCTGCGTAGTACGAGAGGAACCGCAGGTACGGACCAATGGCACAATACTTGTTCGAGCGAACAGTGGTATGACGCTACGTCCGTTGGATTATGCCTGAACGCCTCTAAGGTCGTATCCGTGCTGGACTGCAATGATAAATAAGGGGCAATTTGCATTGTATGGCTTCTAAACCATTTAAAGTTTATAATTTACTTTATAAACGACAATGGATGTGATGCCAATGTAATTTGTAACATAGTAAATTGGGAGGATCTTTGATCACCTGATGCCGCGCTAGTTACATATAAAAGCATTATTTAATACAATGACAAAGCCTAGAATCAATTGTAAACGACTTTTGTAACAGGCAAGGTGTTGTAAGTGGTTGAGCAGCTGCCATACTGCGATCCACTGAAGCTTATCCTTTGCTTGATGATTCGATAATAAAGATGTTGCAAGCGGGCATAATCATTATGCTTGCTTGCAGCATCGCACGCCACTTTGTTTGTGGTGTGTAAGGTAGGGAAGAAGAAATATAAAAGACCTAAATTGGAAACATCAATATATAAGTAAATATTGAACAAACAAAATGTATCGTCATCTTATTAGTGACGCGATGATAAAGTGGCAAACATATTCCATGTATAAATATTCCTATGGTATTAAAATTCAAGTAAAGAGGACATATATAAAAGTTTGTATATATGGTTCATTCAATGGTAGCAGCGGTTGGTTGGTTGGTGTCTGCTCCTCTTATTGTTCAAAACTTATGTTATGGTAGCAAGTCTATATCGTCATATTATTAGTGACGCGAAAAAGTAGTGGCAAAACATATTCCATGTATAAATAAATATTCCTATGGTATTGAAATTCAAGTAAAGAGGCCATTCAAGTAAAGAGGACTTATATAAATATAAGTATATATAATGGTAGCAGCGCGGTTGGTTGGTTGGTGTGTCTGCTCCTCTTATTGTTCAAAACTTATGTTATGGTAGCAAGACTGTATCGTCATATTATTAGTGACGCGAAAAAGTAGTGGCAAAACATATTCCATGTATAAATATTCCTATGGTATTGAAATTCAACTAAAGAGGACATATAAAATTACTATCAATGGTAGCAGTGGTTGGTTGGTTGGTGGTTGGTTGGCGGCTGCTCCTATTATTGTTCAAGACTTATGTTATGGTAGCAAGTCTGTATCGTCATATTAATTATTAGTGACGCGAAAAAGTAGTGGAAATCATATTCCATGTATAAATAGATTCCTATGGTAATGAAATTTTCAAGTAAAGAGAGGACCATTCAAGTAAGAGGACATATAAAAAGTAAGTATATGTTCCTCCAATGGTAGCAGTGGTTGGTTGGTTGGCGGCTGATCCTCTTATTGTTCAAAACTTATTTTATCAATATGAGTTTGGCAATACAATAAAGAAGACCAATCTAATCCATATAAAACTAAATGTATTATATGGATATGCTTAGGAAACCCATATATTCATAAAAAAAAATTATGTATAGAAAATTATACATATATCTTTTATATAAATGAATCGTATGGATATCGCCTTATGGTAGGTATAATAACTTTTTAAGGCATAATAATGTATAATATAGAAAATATACATTGAAATATAAATGCATTTTTATAGATATGGCGGCATATAAGTGCCATATACACAAGAATAAATAATAGAATTTACCAATATATAATTAAAATGAGATATATAAACCTAGTGAGGGGCTGCACTAGTATATGAATCGTATGGATATGGCTTATAGGTATAATACCTATAAGGCATAATAATGTATAATATAATAAATATAAATTAAGATATGAATGAATTATATAAATATGGCATAGAAATGCCATATACATACATAAGAATAAATGGTAGAATTTACCCATATATCACTGAAACACGATATATAAACCTAATGATAGCTGGCACTAGTACTGTAAACATGCACGCAATAGTGCGTGGGGTAAAAAACTACTATAGGGAGGTGGTCGTTGGCGGGCCCCTCCTCGTATTGGTCAAAACTTATGTTATGCATATGAATTTGTCAATACTATATAGAACGCCAAGCATATCCATATAAACTATGGATATGCATAGAAATCCATACAAAAGTAAAAAAAAATTATGTATAGAAAAATATACATATATTTATATAAGTGAATCGTATGGATATGGCTTATAGGTATAATACCTATAAGGCATAATAATGTATAACAAGTAAATATACATTGAAATGTGAATGCATTGTATGGATATGGCATATAAATGCCATATATATAGAAATAAATTGTATATCAATGATATAACAATTATAAACCTAGTGAGGGGCGGCACTAGTGAATGAATCGTATGGATATGGCTTATAGGTATAATACCTATAAGGCATAATAATGTATAATATAATAAATATACATTAAGATATGAATGGATTGTATAAATATGGCATAGAAATGCCATATACATAAGAATAAATGGTAGAATTTACCCATATATCACTGAAACACGATATATAAACCTAGTGATAGCTGGCACTAGTACTGTAAACAGGCACGCAATAGTGCGTGGGGTAAAAAACTACTATAGGGAGGTGGTCGTTGGCGGGCCCCTCCTCGTATTGGTCAAAACTTATGTTATGCATATGAATTTGTCAATACTATATAGAACGCCAAGCATATCCATATAAACTATGGATATGCATAGAAATCCATACAAAAGTAAAAAAAAATTATGTATAGAAAAATATACATATATTTATATAAGTGAATCGTATGGATATGGCTTATAGGTATAATACCTATAAGGCATAATAATGTATAACAAGTAAATATACATTGAAATGTGAATGCATTGTATGGATATGGCATATAAATGCCATATATATAGAAATAAATTGTATATCAATGATATAACAATTATAAACCTAGTGAGGGGCGGCACTAGTGAATGAATCGTATGGATATGGCTTATAGGTATAATACCTATAAGGCATAATAATGTATAATATAATAAATATACATTAAGATATGAATGGATTGTATAAATATGGCATAGAAATGCCATATACATAAGAATAAATGGTAGAATTTACCCATATATCACTGAAACACGATATATAAACCTAGTGATAGCTGGCACTAGTACTGTAAACAGGCACGCAATAGTGCGTGGGGTAAAAAACTACTATAGGGAGGTGGTCGTTGGCGGGCCCCTCCTCGTATTGGTCAAAACTTATGTTATGCATATGAATTTGTCAATACTATATAGAACGCCAAGCATATCCATATAAACTATGGATATGCATAGAAAACCATACAAAAGTAAAAAAAAATTATGTATAGAAAAATATACATATATTTATATAAGTGAATCGTATGGATATGGCTTATAGGTATAATACCTATAAGGCATAATAATGTATAACAAGTAAATATACATTGAAATGTGAATGCATTGTATGGATATGGCATATAAATGCCATATATATAGAAATAAATTGTATATCAATGATATAACAATTATAAACCTAGTGAGGGGCGGCACTAGTGAATGAATCGTATGGATATGGCTTATAGGTATAATACCTATAAGGCATAATAATGTATAATATAATAAATATACATTAAGATATGAATGGATTGTATAAATATGGCATAGAAATGCCATATACATAAGAATAAATGGTAGAATTTACCCATATATCACTGAAACACGATATATAAACCTAGTGATAGCTGGCACTAGTACTGTAAACAGGCACGCAATAGTGCGTGGGGTAAAAAACTACTATAGGGAGGTGGTCGTTGGCGGGCCCCTCCTCGTATTGGTCAAAACTTATGTTATGCATATGAATTTGTCAATACTATATAGAACGCCAAGCATATCCATATAAACTATGGATATGCATAGAAAACCATACAAAAGTAAAAAAAAATTATGTATAGAAAAATATACATATATTTATATAAGTGAATCGTATGGATATGGCTTATAGGTATAATACCTATAAGGCATAATAATGTATAACAAGTAAATATACATTGAAATGTGAATGCATTGTATGGATATGGCATATAAATGCCATATATATAGAAATAAATTGTATATCAATGATATAACAATTATAAACCTAGTGAGGGGCGGCACTAGTGAATGAATCGTATGGATATGGCTTATAGGTATAATACCTATAAGGCATAATAATGTATAATATAATAAATATACATTAAGATATGAATGGATTGTATAAATATGGCATAGAAATGCCATATACATAAGAATAAATGGTAGAATTTACCCATATATCACTGAAACACGATATATAAACCTAGTGATAGCTGGCACTAGTACTGTAAACAGGCACGCAATAGTGCGTGGGGTAAAAAACTACTATAGGGAGGTGGTCGTTGGCGGGCCCCTCCTCGTATTGGTCAAAACTTATGTTATGCATATGAATTTGTCAATACTATATAGAACGCCAAGCATATCCATATAAACTATGGATATGCATAGAAATCCATACAAAAGTAAAAAAAAATTATGTATAGAAAAAATATACATATATTTATATAAGTGAATCGTATGGATATGGCTTATAGGTATAATACCTATAAGGCATAATAATGTATAACAAGTAAATATACATTGAAATGTGAATGCATTGTATGGATATGGCATATAAATGCCATATATATAGAAATAAATTGTATATCAATGATATAACAATTATAAACCTAGTGAGGGGCGGCACTAGTGAATGAATCGTATGGATATGGCTTATAGGTATAATACCTATAAGGCATAATAATGTATAATATAATAAATATACATTAAGATATGAATGGATTGTATAAATATGGCATAGAAATGCCATATACATAAGAATAAATGGTAGAATTTACCCATATATCACTGAAACACGATATATAAACCTAGTGATAGCTGGCACTAGTACTGTAAACAGGCACGCAATAGTGCGTGGGGTAAAAAACTACTATAGGGAGGTGGTCGTTGGCGGGCCCCTCCTCGTATTGGTCAAAACTTATGTTATGCATATGAATTTGTCAATACTATATAGAACGCCAAGCATATCCATATAAACTATGGATATGCATAGAAATCCATACAAAAGTAAAAAAAAATTATGTATAGAAAAATATACATATATTTATATAAGTGAATCGTATGGATATGGCTTATAGGTATAATACCTATAAGGCATAATAATGTATAACAAGTAAATATACATTGAAATGTGAATGCATTGTATGGATATGGCATATAAATGCCATATATATAGAAATAAATTGTATATCAATGATATAACAATTATAAACCTAGTGAGGGGCGGCACTAGTGAATGAATCGTATGGATATGGCTTATAGGTATAATACCTATAAGGCATAATAATGTATAATATAATAAATATACATTAAGATATGAATGGATTGTATAAATATGGCATAGAAATGCCATATACATAAGAATAAATGGTAGAATTTACCCATATATCACTGAAACATGATATATAAACCTAGTGATAGCTGGCACTAGTACTGTAAACAGGCACGCAGTAGTGCGTGGGGTAAAAAACTACTATAGGGAGGTGGTCGTTGGCGGGCCCCTCCTCGTATTGGTCAAAACTTATGTTATGCGTAAACATATGATTTTGTCAATACTATAAAGAAAACTTGTTTTGTACATACAAAACTAAATGAATTATATGGATATTGAAAAATAAATGGCATTATATCCATATAATGAAAATATACTTGTATTCTCTTATTATAAGAGAGAATACCGTATAGTTGGTTGGCAAAGACAATTGAAAATACCCGAATTGCAGATGATGGGTTCAAAAACTACTATAGGGTGGTGTAGCAAATAATATGAAGATGATATATCCATATAATGGATATACACTAGTATTCTCTTATTATAATAGAGAATACCATATAAATGGTTGGCAAAGACAATTGAAAATACCCGAATTGAAGTTGACGGGTTCAAAAACTATTATAGGGTGATGTAGCAAATAAAATAATGAAGATATATCCATATAATGGAATTATATGTGTATTCTCTTATTATATGAGAGAGTACCAAACGGTTGATTGGCAAAGACAATTGAAAATACCCGAATTAAAGATATTGGGTCCAAAAACTACTATAGGATGGTCAATGGGCCGGCCATCTACTATTGACGTGACAAAATACTGTCTGTCGGTAGAGAAGATATTAATCCGTCAAATTTGTTTCTTTATTCATTTATGAATATGAGACTTGGCTCCACGGTTAATATTTTAAGCCCAAAGATAATAATGTTGAAACAAAGGCCAAGGTTTCTATTATACATAGAATAACAAATTGTTTCCGAACTTTATCGTTAATCCAAATAAATAATTACAATTGAGGCAGGCTAATAATGATATATATTTTGTATTGATAATCTTGATATATATGTATATTGGTCTGCCATTATCACATACTGAGTTATGTGATAATTCCCTGCGGGGATAAATTAAAAGAGGTGTCCCTATATTAAAAGAAAATAATATATATATATATTATTTTTTCTAACGTACATATCATATATGCGCTCGGTTTTATATTATATATTACCAAAGAGTCTTATATGAATATATACAGATAAATTTTAAATTTATCATCAAAATACAAATGATTTAATTCAATATTTTATATTGGTTAAACAAAAATTGTACATGTGTGGATACAATAATGACGTATGTCGAACAAAAAAGATATTTTAGAATGAAATATGCAAATATAAAGAAAATTATTACGTATTACGAAAAAAAATATTGTGTTTTTAACATCAATAATTAAAAAACTTGTTATTATTAGTGGCGGAACAAGTATATATTGTGAAAACAACAAACGTATACGAATGCTATATAAAAATGGCCGTATTCGATAGAAAACAATCTATAAAATTTATATTGCTAATTTCTATTCAAAAATATGAATGAAATATGAATAAAAACATTATTCTGGTTGATCCTGCCAGTAGTTATATGCTTGTCTCAAAGATTAAGCCATGCATGTCTAAGTACACACGAATTAAAAGTGAAACCGCAAAAGGCTCATTATATCAGTTATGGTTCCTTAGATCGTTAACAGTTACTTGGATAACTGTGGTAATTCTAGAGCTAATACATGCAATTAAAACATGAACCTTATGGGACATGTGCTTTTATTAGGCTAAAACCAAGCGATCGCAAGATCGTTATATTGGTTGAACTCTAGATAACATGCAGATCGTATGGTCTTGTACCGACGACAGATCTTTCAAATGTCTGCCCTATCAACTTTTGATGGTAGTATCTAGGACTACCATGGTTGCAACGGGTAACGGGGAATCAGGGTTCGATTCCGGAGAGGGAGCCTGAGAAACGGCTACCACATCTAAGGAAGGCAGCAGGCGCGTAAATTACCCACTCCCAGCTCGGGGAGGTAGTGACGAAAAATAACAATACAGGACTCATATCCGAGGCCCTGTAATTGGAATGAGTACACTTTAAATCCTTTAACAAGGACCAATTGGAGGGCAAGTCTGGTGCCAGCAGCCGCGGTAATTCCAGCTCCAATAGCGTATATTAAAGTTGTTGCGGTTAAAACGTTCGTAGTTGAACTTGTGCTTCATACGGGTAGTACAACTTACAATTGTGGTTAGTACTATACCTTTATGTATGTAAGCGTATTACCGGTGGAGTTCTTACATGTGCTTAGATACTTGTATTTTTTCATATGTTCCTCCTATTTAAAAACCTGCATTAGTGCTCTTAAACGAGTGTTATTGTGGGCCGGTACAATTACTTTGAACAAATTAGAGTGCTTAAAGCAGGCTTCAAATGCCTGAATATTCTGTGCATGGGATAATGAAATAAGACCTCTGTTCTGCTTTCATTGGTTTTCAGATCAAGAGGTAATGATTAATAGAAGCAGTTTGGGGGCATTAGTATTACGACGCGAGAGGTGAAATTCTTGGACCGTCGTAAGACTAACTTAAGCGAAAGCATTTGCCAAAGATGTTTTCATTAATCAAGAACGAAAGTTAGAGGTTCGAAGGCGATCAGATACCGCCCTAGTTCTAACCATAAACGATGCCAGCTAGCAATTGGGTGTAGCTACTTTTATGGCTCTCTCAGTCGCTTCCCGGGAAACCAAAGCTTTTGGGCTCCGGGGGAAGTATGGTTGCAAAGCTGAAACTTAAAGGAATTGACGGAAGGGCACCACCAGGAGTGGAGCCTGCGGCTTAATTTGACTCAACACGGGAAAACTTACCAGGTCCGAACATAAGTGTGTAAGACAGATTGATAGCTCTTTCTCGAATCTATGGGTGGTGGTGCATGGCCGTTCTTAGTTCGTGGAGTGATTTGTCTGGTTAATTCCGATAACGAACGAGACTCAAATATATTAAATAGATATCTTCAGGATTATGGTGTTGAAGCTTATATAGCCTTCATTCATGGTGGCAGTAAAATGTTTATTGTGTTTGAATGTGTTTATATAAGTGGAGCCGTACCTGTTGGTTTGTCCCATTATAAGGACACTAGCTTCTTAAATGGACAAATTGCGTCTAGCAATAATGAGATTGAGCAATAACAGGTCTGTGATGCCCTTAGATGTCCTGGGCTGCACGCGCGCTACAATGAAAGTATCAACGTGTATTTCCTAGACCGAGAGGTCCGGGTAAACCGCTGAACCACTTTCATGCTTGGGATTGTGAACTGAAACTGTTCACATGAACTTGGAATTCCCAGTAAGTGTGAGTCATTAACTCGCATTGATTACGTCCCTGCCCTTTGTACACACCGCCCGTCGCTACTACCGATTGAATTATTTAGTGAGGTCTCCGGACGTGATCACTGTGACGCCTTGTGTGTTACGGTTGTTTCGCAAAAGTTGACCGAACTTGATTATTTAGAGGAAGTAAAAGTCGTAACAAGGTTTCCGTAGGTGAACCTGCGGAAGGATCATTATTGTTTAATATCCTTACCGTTAATAAAAAAATTTGTTTTTATTATAATAATATAATATATTATAGTAATACAAATAAAATATAAATTGCCAAAAATATGATCTTTTATAGATCAAATATAAAATTTCGAACAAGCAAATCGAAATAATAATTGTAATAATAAATATATTATTGCATTAAATAAGAGATAAATAAATAAGCAAAAGCAAACAAATAACAAATTCGAACAAGCAAATCGAAATTATTAAATTTATTTAATATTATTATTATATTGTATATTAAATGCAATTAATTAATAAAACACTGTGTGTATATGGACCATAATATACACGCGTTGCGATATGTATTGTTCATCTCAGTTATGCGCATACATTGGATAATGCAACAACCTAAAATGTACAATGTTGTACCTGATTATTACAGGTTAATGTTTTATATAAATTTCAATATATATCGCTAAAAAAAAGTATTAATACCGTAAATGCCATTTAAAAAATACTTGATATATTATTGGTTATATGAAACTAAGACATTTCGCAGCATTCGTTTTAGGTATAAAAATCAATTTATTGAAGGAATTGATATATGCCAGTAAAATGGTGTATTTTTAATTTCTTTCAATAAAAACATATATGACAAAATTACCAAACCAATATATAAAACTCTAAGCGGTGGATCACTCGGCTCATGGGTCGATGAAGAACGCAGCAAACTGTGCGTCATCGTGTGAACTGCAGGACACATGAACATCGACATTTTGAACGCATATCGCAGTCCATGCTGTTATGTACTTTAATTAATTTTATAGTGCTGCTTGGACTACATATGGTTGAGGGTTGTAAGACTATGCTAATTAAGTTGTTTATATAAATTTTATAATGAAATTTTATAAGCATATGGTATATTATTGGATAATAATAATTTAATTATTATATTATTCATAATATTAACAAATATATGAAAAACATTATCTCACATTAGTAAATAATTTGAATGTGAAAAACGAAGAGAAATATTTTCTTTTTCAATCAAATAATACTGAGAAATGTCTAGCATAAAAAATTTATCTAGAATTGTCTCTTATTAAAGATTAGTAAATAGAAAGCCGTTGACAATATTATTATTCTTCGTTGATTCGTTAGACCAAACAAATGCCATACAAATATATAAAATATATAACGAATTTAATAAAATGTTTTATCATTATATATAAAGAATTAATTGCAAAAAAAGTTATACACAACCTCAACTCATATGGGACTACCCCCTGAATTTAAGCATATTAATTAGGGGAGGAAAAGAAACTAACCAGGATTTTCTTAGTAGCGGCGAGCGAAAAGAAATCAGTTCAGCACTAAGTCACTTTGTCTATATGGCAAATGTGAGATGCAGTGTATGGAGCGTCAATATTCTAGTATGAGAAATTAACGATTTAAGTCCTTCTTAAATGAGGCCATTTACCCATAGAGGGTGCCAGGCCCGTATAACGTTAATGATTACTAGATGATGTTTCCAAAGAGTCGTGTTGCTTGATAGTGCAGCACTAAGTGGGTGGTAAACTCCATCTAAAACTAAATATAACCATGAGACCGATAGTAAACAAGTACCGTGAGGGAAAGTTGAAAAGAACTCTGAATAGAGAGTTAAACAGTACGTGAAACTGCTTAGAGGTTAAGCCCGATGAACCTGAATATCCGTTATGGAAAATTCATCATTAAAATTGTAATATTTAAACAATATTATGATAATAGTGTGCATTTTTTCCATATAAGGACATTGTAATCTATTAGCATACAAAATTTATCATAAAATATAACTTATAGTTTATTCAAATTAATTTGCTTGCATTTTAACACAGAATAAATGTTATTAATTTGATAAAGTGCTGATAGATTTATATGAATACAGTGCGTTAATTTTTCGGAATTATATAATGGCATAATTATCATTGATTTTTGTGTTTATTATATGCACTTGTATGATTAACAATGCGAAAGATTCAGGATACCTTCGGGACCCGTCTTGAAACACGGACCAAGGAGTCTAACATATGTGCAAGTTATTGGGATATAAACCTAATAGCGTAATTAACTTGACTAATAATGGGATTAGTTTTTTAACTATTTATAGCTAATTAACACAATCCCGGGGCGTTCTATATAGTTATGTATAATGATATTTATATTATTTATGCCTCTAACTGGAACGTACCTTGAGCATATATGCTGTGACCCGAAAGATGGTGAACTATACTTGATCAGGTTGAAGTCAGGGGAAACCCTGATGGAAGACCGAAACAGTTCTGACGTGCAAATCGATTGTCAGAATTGAGTATAGGGGCGAAAGACCAATCGAACCATCTAGTAGCTGGTTCCTTCCGAAGTTTCCCTCAGGATAGCTGGTGCATTTTAATGTTATATAAAATAATCTTATCTGGTAAAGCGAATGATTAGAGGCCTTAGGGTCGAAACGATCTTAACCTATTCTCAAACTTTAAATGGGTAAGAACCTTAACTTTCTTGATATGAAGTTCAAGGTTATGATATAATGTGCCCAGTGGGCCACTTTTGGTAAGCAGAACTGGCGCTGTGGGATGAACCAAACGTAATGTTACGGTGCCCAAATTAACAACTCATGCAGATACCATGAAAGGCGTTGGTTGCTTAAAACAGCAGGACGGTGATCATGGAAGTCGAAATCCGCTAAGGAGTGTGTAACAACTCACCTGCCGAAGCAACTAGCCCTTAAAATGGATGGCGCTTAAGTTGTATACCTATACATTACCGCTAAAGTAGATGATTTATATTACTTGTGATATAAATTTTGAAACTTTAGTGAGTAGGAAGGTACAATGGTATGCGTAGAAGTGTTTGGCGTAAGCCTGCATGGAGCTGCCATTGGTACAGATCTTGGTGGTAGTAGCAAATAATCGAATGAGACCTTGGAGGACTGAAGTGGAGAAGGGTTTCGTGTGAACAGTGGTTGATCACGAGTTAGTCGGTCCTAAGTTCAAGGCGAAAGCCGAAAATTTTCAAGTAAAACACAAATGCCATACAAATATAATTATATTATATAAATCAAGCTAATTAATATACTTGAATAATTTTGAACGAAAGGGAATACGGTTCCAATTCCGTAACCTGTTGAGTATCCGTTTGTTATTAAATATGGGCCTCGTGCTCATCCTGGCAACAGGAACGACCATAAAGAAGCCGTCGAGAGATATCGGAAGAGTTTTCTTTTCTGTTTTATAGCCGTACTACCATGGAAGTCTTTCGCAGAGAGATATGGTAGATGGGCTAGAAGAGCATGACATATACTGTTGTGTCGATATTTTCTCCTCGGACCTTGAAAATTTATGGTGGGGACACGCAAACTTCTCAACAGGCCGTACCAATATCCGCAGCTGGTCTCCAAGGTGAAGAGTCTCTAGTCGATAGAATAATGTAGGTAAGGGAAGTCGGCAAATTAGATCCGTAACTTCGGGATAAGGATTGGCTCTGAAGATTGAGATAGTCGGGCTTGATTGGGAAACAATAACATGGTTTATGTGCTCGTTCTGGGTAAATAGAGTGTCTGGCATTTATGTTGGTCACTTGTTCCCCGGATAGTTTAGTTACGTAGCCAATTGTGGAACTTTCTTGCTAAAATTTTTAAGAATACTAATTGGGTTAAACCAATTAGTTCTTATTAATTATAACGATTATCAATTAACAATCAATTCAGAACTGGCACGGACTTGGGGAATCCGACTGTCTAATTAAAACAAAGCATTGTGATGGCCCTAGCGGGTGTTGACACAATGTGATTTCTGCCCAGTGCTCTGAATGTCAAAGTGAAGAAATTCAAGTAAGCGCGGGTCAACGGCGGGAGTAACTATGACTCTCTTAAGGTAGCCAAATGCCTCGTCATCTAATTAGTGACGCGCATGAATGGATTAACGACGGACGTGTGTTTTTTCGTGGTCCCAATCAGTCGGTCATATCTCGGAAAGTACGTGGTGTACAAAGTTAAAATTTGCGTCAAAATTCGTGCCTTTGCGAAAGGAGTACGGTGGTGTAAAAACATTTAGGAAAAGTCAGCGGTGAGCGGAGTAATCGGAGTTTTCCTTTGTGGAAAATTCCACACGTGCGCGCGCCGCGTGTGCTTGGAGAGCGCTTTCGAGAGAGCGCTTTCGTGAGAGAGCTTTCGCGAGAGCGTTTGGCGTCAGGTGTTCCCTCTCGCGTGATTCCTCTCGCGCGTCAGCTGTGCGTGTACCGCCTAAGCTTTCTTATCGGGTAAGTGAGCTTGCTCGAGAAAAAGTTTAGAGGGTAGGTGGGCGATGGCTCCATCTCCGATGGAGACGGAGGGCGGATGCTCGGGCAGCGAATCTGCCAGCAGTCGAGGTAGCGTCAATGTTGGACGAAAAGGCCGCCCGAAGGGGAAGCGTGGACGAGGTGCTGCCGCAAGGGACGCCTCGCAGGCAAAGATTGTTGCCGTGGATGGAGTTGGAGGCGGGCCAGAGCCCCTTGTAGAGGAGACGCTCTCTTCTCTGGAGATGCCGCCGCCGCCCGCTCCCGCTGCCGCCGCCCCCACTGCTGCTGTAGTAGCTGCAGCTGCTACTGCTGCTGCCGCTGCCGCTGCTGCTGCCGCTGCCGACGCCGCTGAAGCCTCGACATCAGCCGCTGCAGCAAAAAGTCGCCGTTGGAGTTGAGGTCGTAGTCCCCTCTCCCCCTCCCGTTGTTCGCTCGTCGCACTGCTCCATGGAGATCGTGAAGCAAGGATCGTGCCGCGTCGCAGAAGAGTCGACTGCGATCAGGGGATGAGCTGCTAGGGCTCATTGTGAATATAGTGTCCTGCAAAACTCCAGACGGAGATTATGAAAGTCGCAACGAGGTACGACGGCTTGATCTCGTCGCTGCTTATTAGGAATGCCATCCTCGATGATCGCTACAAGCAGTGCAAGAAGACGCCACCGCCGCCAGCTCAGCGACCAGTCGCTGTTGCTAACCAGCCGTCGTATGCAGTTGCGTACCCCAGCTTGCCAGTGCCTTCTGCCACGCCGATCCCGATGCCGCGAAAGCCGCGGGAGACCTGGTCGGCAGTCGTGCACAGCCCAGACCCGACCATCTCGGGCAAGCAGCTGGCGGAGAAGGTGCGGAAAGAAATCGCTCCTGCACTAGGAGTCCGACTCCATGAAGTCAGGGGATTGGCGCGTGGCGGTGCGGGTTATACGTACCCCGTCGTCCAGTGAGCTTAAGCGCGTGATGGCTAACAAGAAGTTCGGCGAGGCCGGACTTGAAATTAAGCAGACCCCGGAACTTAAGCCAAAGGTTGTAGTGAGCAACGTCGACACTGCGCACACGCCCGAGGACTTCATGACGGAGTTGTATAAAAACAACTTCGAGGACAAGATGGACCTGGCACAATTCAAGAGGACGGTGCGGCTCGAAAAGCCCCTGGTCGCAGGCTAATGGCGCCACGGTCAACGTGACGCTAGAGGTCGACGCGACGGCACTTGATGTCCTGGACGGAGGAAAAAGCCTACATAGGGTGGTTTGCATATAACTGCCGGGCCTTGGTGCGCACTTATGCGTGCCATAGGTGCGTCGGTTTCGACCACAAGGTGGCCAGTTGCAGGATGAAGGAGAGCGACAAGGTCTGCCGACAGTGCGGACAGACTGGCCACAATGCGCGAGGGCTGCACCAATCCGGTGGACTGCCGGAATTGCCGCTTCAAGGGCTACCCATCGGCGCACCATATGCTGTCCCCCGGGTGCCCTGTGTATGCGGCGGTGCTGGCGCGGGTGAATGCTAGACATTAAAAATGTATAGCTTCATCCAAGCAAATTGTGGCAAAGGACGAGCTGCTACCATCGAGCTCGGAGTCCGATTGCGAGAGAGCAAGAGCCTGTTCGCACTGGTCCAGGAGCCATATGTGAACGACGGGAGGATGGATGAGCTGCCTGACGGTATAAGGAGTTTTACCGATCGAGGAGGAAAGGCGGCCATCCTAGTTAATCACCAGGATGTCACCTGCATGCAAGTGGAGCCCCTCACCACGGAGTACGGCGTATGTGTGAGCATAAAAGGAAGATTTGGCTTAATCTTTCTATGCTCCGCATATTGTCAGTTTGATGCCGATTTACCACCGTACCTCGCGTACTTGGATGCGGTCCTGCTGCTGGCCAGCAGAACCCCCGCAATCCTTGGCCTTGATGCGAACGCAGCATCCCCCATGTGGTTTAGCAAGCTCCCTCCTCACGCTGAGGGACTTGCAAACTATAATCGGGGTGAGCTGCTGTCTCAGTGGATTGTGGAGAAGGAAGCCGTGGTTCTAAACCAGCCAAGTTCGGTGTACACGTTCGAGTCCAGCAACGGACGGAGCGACATCGACGTGACGATCGCCAACGCTGCAGGATCTATGCTAGCCACATACGAGTGGAGGAGTGGACGATTGGGAGTTGAGTGACCACAACATCGTTACTGTTGTGGCCAACCCAACGACCGATACAGCCGTTGAGAGCCTAGCTCCGGTGCCGTCCTGGAACTTCTCCAATGCACGTTGGCGGTTGTTCGAGCAGGAAATGGTGAGTAGGGCAACCGAACTTCCGGAAGACTTCTCAGAATCGCCGCTGGACCAACAAGCCTCTACCCTTCGCAGGATCGTCCACGAAGTGTGCGACCTTGTTCTGGGTAGGAGGACTGCAGGATCGCCGAGATCGAGACCAGGTTGGTGGACCGCTGACCTTAGTGCGATGCGCCGCGAAGTCAGGAGACTTAGGCGCCGACTTCAGGATGCCAGACGTCGTCGCCATGACGACGTGGCCGAGCTTATTGTGCGCGAGCTGAGACTTACCTCGGCCGCCTACAAGAAGCTCATCCTGAGGACGAAGGAGGACAGCTGGAGACGCTTCGTGGGAGAAAATTCACACGATCCCTGGGGGCGCGTCTACAAGATGTGCCGAGGTCGCAAGAAACGGACGGAGATTGGGTGCCTTCGCGTAAATGGCGAGCTAGTCACCAACTGGAGTGGACTGTGCGCGTGTGCTCCTCCGCAACTTTTTCCCAGTTGCGGAGTCCGATGCACCGATTGCCTCAGCGGAGGAATTCCCACCGCCCCTGGAAGTTTCTGAGGTTGGTGCTTGTGTCGCTAGGTTGAAGAGCAAACGCTCGCCTGGCATGGACGGCATCAACGGTACGATTTGCAAGGCTGTGTGGCGCGCCATACCTCAGCATCTTACGGCGATGTATTCCAGCTGCATCCGGTCGGGGTACTTCCCTGCTGAGTGGAAATGCCCTCGTGTGGTAGCTCTGCTCAAGGGACCGACAAGGACAGGTGTGAGCCATCGTCGTACCGCGGCATTTGCCTGCTTCCGGTTTTCGGAAAGGTGCTGGAGGCCATCATGGTAGATCGTGTGAGAGAAGTTCTTCCGGAAGGCTGCAGGTGGCAGTTCGGTTTTCGCCAAGGACGTTGTGTGGAGGATGCTTGGATGCACGTGAAGAGCAGTATTCACGCCAGCCCGGCGAAATACGTGCTCGGCATTTTCGTGGACTTCAAGGGAGCCTTCGACAATGTGGAATGGAGTGCTGCACTGCGCCGACTGGCGGAGTTGGGATGCCGAGAGATGGGCTTGTGGCAGAGCTTCTTCTCAGGCAGAAGAGCAGTCATCCGAAGCAGTTACGAGGAAGTTGATGTCCCCGTAACTAGAGGCTGTCCGCAGGGGTCAATCAGCGGCCCATTCATTTGGGATCTGCTGATGGATGTACTGATCCGGCGCCTTGAGTCGTACTGCACACTGAGTGCGTATGCGGATGATTTGCTGCTTCTCGTCGAGGGAAACTCCCGACTCGCGCTGGAGACAAAAGGAGCGCAACTAATGTCCATCGTTGAAACGTGGGGGATGGAAGTCGGCGTTGCCGTTTCCACCAGTAAGACGGTAATTATGCTGCTTAAAGGAAGCGAACACTTTACGCGTGGCCCTTCGCGTGTACCAAGTCGCCCCCCTGCGGTAAAATTTGCTGGAGCAAACTTGCCGTATGTAAGCAGCTGCCGGTACCTTGGCATCACAGTCAGCGAAGGCTTGAGATTCCTCGAGCACGTCGGGAACCTTCGGACAGCGTATGGCTGGAGTCGTTGCAGCATTGGCGCGTGTGCTTCGAGTAGACTGGGGTTTCAGTCCTCGAGCCAGGCGGACCATCTATGCCGGACTCATGGTGCCCTGTGCGCTATTTGGTGCCTCGGTATGGTATGTCACTACGACGCAGCAAGTTGTGGCCAAGAGGCGACTCCTTGCTTGCCAGAGGCTAATCCTTATGGGAAGCCTTCCGGTATGCCGAACAGTGTCCACTGCGGCACTGCAGGTTCTTGCTGGCGTTCCCCCGTTTGATTTAGCTGCCATGCAAATGGCAGTTAAATACAAACTAAAGCGTGGATACCCGCTGGAGGAATACGATCTGCTGTATGGCGAAGACCTCACGAGTCTGAGCTGGGAAGAGAAGATGGTGCGTATGGAGCAGTGCTTACTGCACAGATGGCAGGACAGATGGGATGACGTAGATGCATCTGGACGGGTGACCTACAAGTTCATCCCAGATGTCACTCTGGCATTTCGGAATCCACACTTCGGATTTCCGATGCGCACCGGATTCCTGATCACTGGGACACGGATCGTTAAACGCATTTCTGCATAATAGAGCGCTCTCGGACTCTGCCGCATGCTCATGTGGCGATCCAGTTGAGGATTGGCAGCACGTCTTGTGTGACTGCCCCCTCTATGCAGATTGCGCGACCTTGATGGACTTGGAGTGCAGCGAGATGGTGAAAACTGGACGTTTGGAAGGATTCTGGAGGATGAGGACAGGACTCGACGACTCAACACGTTTGCTGACGAAGCGTTCCGCAGGAGGAGGGACTTTTAGTCCAAAACCCTTGCCGTGTGGTAGCGGCGAAGAATTCTGCCACAGCCTGTCATAGCTTGTCGTAGGAGGCGACTAATATGGCAAATGGTTGCCCCATCCGAGCTTGTCGGAGCTGAAGGGGTGAGGCTCACCGAGCCTGTAATTTCGGTACCACGGGTTGAGCAGCTCCAAGGCTGCTCATTGAGGTTGGCCCCCTTGTGGGAGTATCGTGGTGGCTGTGGTTGACACCTATATCGCGGGTAGAGTCCTCGGGCTCGACGTGGATGTTGCGTTATACAACTCGGGTGCCGTGACCCACAGAACGGTAGAGATTTTAGATAGATCTCGCCCCTACGCAAGGGGGAGTGCTTGCCCGACAAGTAAGCACTCGAATTGCTACTGGGGTGGTTGCTATGTATATAGCTATAGCTTCTAGTCCGGGGCGTTGGTTTGGCGCTTAATCTAGACCCGTGCATTATGTACTCACTTGTGGGTATATTAGAATGCCGTGGTTGTAATCCCTTCATTGCGGAACATGCCACGTTAAATAAAAGCGGAGGGATCCGATTCCCACTGTCCCTATCTACTATCTAGCGAAACCACAGCCAAGGGAACGGGCTTGGAATAATTAGCGGGGAAAGAAGACCCTTTTGAGCTTGACTCTAATCTGGCAGTGTAAGGAGACATAAGAGGTGTAGAATAAGTGGGAGATATTAGACTTCGGTTTGGTATCGCCAATGAAATACCACTACTCTTATTGTTTTCCTTACTTACTTGATTAAATGGAACGTGTATCATTTCCTAGCCATTATACGGATATATTTATTATATCTTATGGTATTGGGTTTTGATGCAAGCTTCTTGATCAAAGTATCACGAGTTTGTTATATAATCGCAAACAAATTCTTTAATAAAACGGTGCATTTATGTATTTTTGATTTGAAAATTTGGTATAACTCCAATTACTCAGGTATGATCCAATTCAAGGACATTGCCAGGTAGGGAGTTTGACTGGGGCGGTACATCTCTCAAATAATAACGGAGGTGTCCCAAGGCCAGCTCAGTGCGGACAGAAACCACACATAGAGCAAAAGGGCAAATGCTGACTTGATCTCGGTGTTCAGTACACACAGGGACAGCAAAAGCTCGGCCTATCGATCCTTTTGGTTTAAAGAGTTTTTAACAAGAGGTGTCAGAAAAGTTACCATAGGGATAACTGGCTTGTGGCGGCCAAGCGTTCATAGCGACGTCGCTTTTTGATCCTTCGATGTCGGCTCTTCCTATCATTGTGAAGCAAAATTCACCAAGCGTTGGATTGTTCACCCATGCAAGGGAACGTGAGCTGGGTTTAGACCGTCGTGAGACAGGTTAGTTTTACCCTACTAATGACAAAACGTTGTTGCGACAGCATTCCTGCGTAGTACGAGAGGAACCGCAGGTACGGACCAATGGCACAATACTTGTTCGAGCGAACAGTGGTATGACGCTACGTCCGTTGGATTATGCCTGAACGCCTCTAAGGTCGTATCCGTGCTGGACTGCAATGATAAATAAGGGGCAATTTGCATTGTATGGCTTCTAAACCATTTAAAGTTTATAATTTACTTTATAAACGACAATGGATGTGATGCCAATGTAATTTGTAACATAGTAAATTGGGAGGATCTTTGATCACCTGATGCCGCGCTAGTTACATATAAAAGCATTATTTAATACAATGACAAAGCCTAGAATCAATTGTAAACGACTTTTGTAACAGGCAAGGTGTTGTAAGTGGTTGAGCAGCTGCCATACTGCGATCCACTGAAGCTTATCCTTTGCTTGATGATTCGATAATAAAGATGTTGCAAGCGGGCATAATCATTATGCTTGCTTGCAGCATCGCACGCCACTTTGTTTGTGGTGTGTAAGGTAGGGAAGAAGAAATATAAAAGACCTAAATTGGAAACATCAATATATAAGTAAATATTGAACAAACAAAATGTATCGTCATCTTATTAGTGACGCGATGATAAAGTGGCAAACATATTCCATGTATAAATATTCCTATGGTATTAAAATTCAAGTAAAGAGGACATATATAAAAGTTTGTATATATGGTTCATTCAATGGTAGCAGCGGTTGGTTGGTTGGTGTCTGCTCCTCTTATTGTTCAAAACTTATGTTATGGTAGCAAGTCTATATCGTCATATTATTAGTGACGCGAAAAAGTAGTGGCAAAACATATTCCATGTATAAATAAATATTCCTATGGTATTGAAATTCAAGTAAAGAGGCCATTCAAGTAAAGAGGACTTATATAAATATAAGTATATATAATGGTAGCAGCGCGGTTGGTTGGTTGGTGTGTCTGCCTCCTCTTATTGTTCAAAACTTATGTTATGGTAGCAAGACTGTATCGTCATATTATTAGTGACGCGAAAAGTAGTGGCAAAACATATTCCATGTATAAATATTCCTATGGTATTGAAATTCAACTAAAGAGGACATATAAAATTACTATCAATGGTAGCAGTGGTTGGTGGTTGGTGGTTGGTTGGCGGCTGCTCCTATTATTGTTCAAGACTTATGTTATGGTAGCAAGTCTGTATCGTCATATTAATTATTAGTGACGCGAAAAAGTAGTGGAAATCATATTCCATGTATAAATAGATTCCTATGGTAATGAAATTTTCAAGTAAAGAGAGGACCATTCAAGTAAGAGGACATATAAAAAGTAAGTATATGTTCCTCCAATGGTAGCAGTGGTTGGTTGGTTGGCGGCTGATCCTCTTATTGTTCAAACTTATTTTATCAATATGAGTTTGGCAATACAATAAAGAAGACCAATCTAATCCATATAAAACTAAATGTATTATATGGATATGCTTAGGAACCCATATATTCATAAAAAAAAATTATGTATAGAAAATTATACATATATCTTTTATATAAATGAATCGTATGGATATCGCCTATGGTAGGTATAATAACTTTTTAAGGCATAATAATGTATAATATAGCAAATATACATTGAAATATAAATGCATTTTATAGAGATGGCGGCATACTAAGTGCCATATACACAAGAATAAATAATAGAATTTACCAATATATAATTAAAATGAGATATATAAACCTAGTGAGGGGCTGCACTAGTATATGAATCGTATGGATATGGTCTTATAGGTAATAATACCTATAAGGCATAATAATGTATAATATAATAAATATAAATTAAGATATGAATGAATTATATAAATATGGCATAGAAATGCCATATACATACATAAGAATAAATGGTAGAATTTACCCATATATCACTGAAACACGATATATAAACCTAATGATAGCTGGCACTAGTACTGTAAACATGCACGCAATG